>NC_046154.1:69484325-69529325 GCF_011064425.1 Rattus rattus
TCTTCACCCTCATTATCAACTTTTAAAATATCAGACACATTGATTATGGGGGAGATTTTTATTTTGACACACAGAATCAAAACTTCTTTTCATAGGGATCAATACTGAGACTAATGTTTTGGCAGCTAGGATATAAGGAGAAGAACATTGTGCACCCTAGCCATAAAATTTGTTAATAGTTGATGGAGCAATAAGAAGCAGAACTCATCAATAGTTCAGTTCTGTAGTAGGAAATTACAGAGAGCAAGAGCCCACTGGAAAGGGTGCACTTCTGCTTGCCCACTTCCTGAAGTAGAGCATCTGGTGGCTGTGCTTCGGTGCTAGGCAGTTCGAACTAAAGTGCTCAGTAAGATATTCTAGAATTAAAATACTAGTCTCATATTTACTAATAAACATTACTGAAGCATGCTTCTTTCAAGCTCTAGGGACATATGGATAGTGTTTCAGAGAAAACACTCCGTTGTACTTTACGGACACACTTATCGGTCCCTCAAGTAGAACATACTAATTGTATGAATAGGGCAGGGAATGGCCATTTTAGAAACTAGGAAGTAGTTAGTGGAAATCAAAACGACGTCTTGTCTCATGAATAGCAGTGTCTTCGACATCTACTTAGAAGCACTCTGAGGTCGTTTAAAACAGACAGTGAAGCCCAGGGACATGTTCCTTACATGCATCGTTGTTCTTGGGTGTGCGTGAACAAGAAGTTGAGCAGCACTTCGTTGGCATTGCCTACTGTTTTTGTAAATCACTCATAGGCCCGCTGGAGGTGATTGGTGTATGTTTGCTCTCCCAAGTGGTGTTACGTGTGCACGAGTGTCCATACTGAGGAATCAGAAACCCATGTAGGACGGTTCAGACGGAGACGGTTCAGAAAATGTTCCGACGGAGCGAAGTATGGAGCCTGTTGTCGTGTTTTGTGTTTTAACTGCCACACATTCTCCACAGGTCCAGGACAGTCGGCCCATTCATCCTGTTCCACTTTACGAAACAGCTTGGGAGGATTTTCTCTTCCATGTGCGAGATTGAAATAGACTCTTTCAGCCTGTCCTATCCTTTCACTAAAGGAGAGATCGAGAAGACCTTAGAAAGGTGTTAGAGGGTGTGTTTTTAACCACGTCCGGCTACTGTGTGAAGGCTTTGGTTCACCACTGTCTCTGTACCTTGAAGCCAGGGACGAGTAGTCAATTTCTACTCTATTTTTATCTTTAGAACGTTAATAAATTGATAGTGCCAATTACTACTGAACATTTCAAATTATTTGAGCATGGTTGCCACTAAACCTGTATCAGATCACATTGCCTTTAATGTTTACTTCGTGAAGAGATGGGAGGTTTATTGATAATTTTTTTACAGCTTCTAACAACCTTTCAGATAGCAGACTAGGTGCAGAAATAATATATATCCAGGATGAGCTGCAATCTCTTGAATGACGCTCCTGTTAATCCGTGGCGATTGTACAAACAGTATGATCTTTAAGTTGTAGGAAAGATATTGGTTTTATATATTTTTGCCTAGAGTTGTACTTTTATGGTTAATTTACTCATTTTTGAGCCAAGGAAAAAGAGCCAACTGCAAAATATCCATCTTCTAGAAATAGTAACTAAAAAATGTATATGGATAGATGGGTATTGTGTATCCTAACTTTAACGTTTATTTGTTAATGGAGGCATTTTGAAACAAACAGAATTTGTTAGCATATCAGTTCTCCAAAAGAGAACTGTGATGGAAAGTCCCTTCATACGGCTGTGCCATTTCTACTTGACTATTTGCTGAAGCACACCATCTGGCAGCTGTGCACATTGGAAGCGTGTGTGCGTGCATGTGTGTGTTTGCCTTATATAAGAGTTGGGAAATGTTCTATTTCATTTCCAAATAGAAGCAGTCAGTGTTTCCTGAGGACTTCACTGTACATCTATTGTTTTTAGTGGAACCAGTCTTTGGTTCTTCAGCTTGGATAAGTCTTTCTTGTGTTTGTTTGAGTTTAGGCACAGAAAAAAACTTTTCAGGACTAGAGAGCTGGGAAGGTTGAAGGAGAAGCTCTTTTTCTCTCTAGTGTGAAGGGGACCTAAGGCTAGAATTGGTTACTGAATTTCCTAAAATAAATAGACCCTTGGCCTTAGAGCAGTGGTTCTCCACCTTCCTAATGCTGTGAACCTTTAATACACTTCCTCATGTTGTGGTGACCCCTGACCCTAAAATTATTTTTGCTGCTACTTCATAACTATCAGGGTGCTACTCCTACAAATTGTAATGTAAATATCTGATATGCAGGATATCTGATATGTGGCTTCCATAGGGGTTGTGACCCACAGGTTAAGAACCACTGCCCCAGAGACAAGGTACTTTTAATGTCTCTGATCTATCTCATTGCTGCAATGGTGAGTTCATTCTGCCTCAGCCAGGCAAAGGAGCTTTCTCCCTTGTCATTCTCATATGAATTTGAAGGCCAGGCGAAGATTCCCTGAACTGCGCTTGCATATTATGATGGGGAATGCATGTCGAGTGTTTCTTCTAAGTGTTATGATTTCTATTTTTAGACCCCTAGGCCTGGAATTTGTAGATAATACCCAGTCACTGGGTATAGAAACTCCTTTTTGGAATTTCCAGAATTTTACAAATGTATGTACACTTCAAAGTCCTAATCTTACATTTACCTTCAACGTGATAGCACACAGAGATGCAAGTTCGAAACAGATTATAGATGGATGCTCTTGGCAGTCTTGCTGATTCAGTCTTTATAAAAGGTCTTTTTTTTTATTATTAACTTGAGTATTTCTTATATACATTTGAGTGTTATTCCTTTCCGGTTTCGGGCAAACATCCCCTCCCCTCCCCTTCCTTATGGGTGTTCCCCTCCCAACCCTCCCCCATTGCTGCCCTCTCCCCAACAGTCTAGTTCACTGGGGGTTCAGTCTTAGCAGGACCCAGGGCTTCCCCTTCCACTGGTGCTCTTACTAGGATATTCATTGCTACCTATGAGGTCAGAGTCCAGGGTCAGTCCATGTATAGTCTTTGGGTAGTGGCTTAGTCCCTGGAAGCTCTGGTTGGTTGGCATTGCTGTACATATGGGGTCTCGAGCCCCTTCAAGCTCTTCCAGTTCTTTCTCTGATTCCTTCAACGGGGGTCCTGTTCTCAGTTCAGTGGTTTCCTGCTGGCATACGCCTCTGTATTTGCTGTATTCTGGCTGTGTCTCTCAGGAGCGATATGCATTCACATTTTGATCATCCGTCTTGAGTTTCATTTGTTCTAGGCATCTAGGGTAATTCAAGCATTTGGGCTAATAGCCACTTATCAATGAGTACATACCATGTATGTCTTTCTGTGATTGGGTTAGCTCACTCAGGATGATATTTTCCAGTTCCAACCATTTGCCTACGAATTTCATAAAGTCATTGTTTTTGATAGCTGAGTAATATTCCATTGTGTAGATGTACCACATTTTCTGTATCCATTCCTCTGTTGAAGGGCATCTGGGTTCTTTCCAGCTTCTGGCTATTATAAATAAGGCTGCGATGAACATAGTGGAGCACGTGTCTTTTTTATATGTTGGGGCATCTTTTGGGTATATGCCCAGGAGAGGTATAGCTGGATCCTCAGGCAGTTCAATGTCCAATTTTCTGAGGAACCTCCAGACTGATTTCCAGAATGGTTGTAGCAGTCTGCAACCCCACCAACAATGGAGGAGTGTTCCCCTTTCTCCGCATCCTCGCCAGCATTTGCTGTCACCTGAGTTTTTGATCTTAGCCATTCTCACTGGTGTGAGGTGAAATCTCAGGGTTGTTTTGATTTGCATTTCCCTTATGACTAACGATGTTGAACATTTCTTTAGGTGTTTCTCGGCCATTCGGTATTCCCCAGCTGTGAATTCTTTGTTTAGCTCTGAACCCCATTTTTTAATAGGGTTATTTGTCTCCCTGCGGTCTAACTTCTCAAGTTCTTTGTATATTTTGGATATAAGCCCTCTATCTGTTGTAGGATTGGTAAAGATCTTTTCCCAATCTGTTGGTTGCCGTTTTGTCCTAACCACAGTGTCCTTTGCCTTACAGAAGCTTTGCAGTTTTATGAGATCCCATTTGTCGATTCTTGATCGTAGAGCATAAGCCATTGGTGTTTTGTTCAGGAAATTTTTTCCAGTGCCCATGTGTTCCAAATGCTTCCCTAGTTTTTCTTCTATTAGTTTGAGTGTATCTGGTTTGATGTGGCGGTCCTTTATCCACTTGGACTTAAGCTTTGTACAGGGTGATAAGCATGGATCGATCTGCATTCTTCTACATGTTGACCTCCAGTTGAACCAGCACCATTTGCTGAAAATGCTATCTATAAAAGATCTTATAAACCCCAAAACCCGACAGATAATGTAGTGTGTAGCAAGTGATATAATCACAGATTTCACTTCCTTCCTTTAATGATCTAAGGTACCATTATTAATATCCAGATCTGTAGGCTTGTTCAGGTAGACACACAGAGTCTGTTTGCTCAGAGGCAAATACGCCTTCAGTGAGGCGGATTGGTGGTTTGCAGTGTTTAGTTATTTAGTGACACTTCAAAACAGAAATTTAAATCCCTAAAGCCAGAGAGGACAAACTTGGTAATATAGGCATAAAAGGAAAGACTATCACTCCTTTGTGAGCATCAGGACTGGCTTTGTGCCAACAGGACCAGATTTAGTCTGTAACCAAGATTATAGGGGTAGATGACAAAGCGCATGCAAATAATGCTTGTGTTGTCTGGTGTGTAAAGTACACATCTAGACATATGTCTGCTCATGTCCACATACAGTCAAAGGAAAGACACCTTTCTGTGAAATAATGCATTCCTTCGGAACAGCCGTACATTTTCATCATTTTGAAAACATTTCTATTGTAACCTACATCAAAAGGGAAGCCAGGGTTTTTTGTGTATGTGTCTGACTGTACATATGCATTATAAAAAAAAAGTGAGTCTACTGTAATTACCAGTTTGCAGAGCGAATTCCTGCAGGGTTTGTACTCTCCCCATTAGTAAAAGAGATAAGTTGAAATGTATTAAAATTTCACTGTACAACTGGGAGTTTTTGTTCACAGTAAATGTGTTAATGTTTCTTCATTGCTTGACTGTTTGTGTTTAAATTTAGGCAGTGTGCCCAACAGGGACAAAATTATAGGATAAAGCAATGTATAAAAGAAAATCCTTCAGAGAGCACCAATAAGGCTCTTTTCAAAAATAAGCAGTTACATATAATAGTGTATGGCTGCAGCCACAGAGAAAAGTTTTATCTGTCTATTTCAGAATTATTGGAATTTTTCTTTCCCTTGTGTGGAAGTTAAGAGGACTATGCTCATGTCGATAGGTAATCTACTTGGATGTGAAAACATCCATTATTTCATTCAGCGTTACTCTTGAAAAAAGGAAAACAAGTGATTCCTTCTTGTCTTTGTGATGAAGAGAGGCTAATAGCATTTAGCGAACGAGGCGATAGATCACGTTTTCCTCCCTAGGATGGGAATTTTTCCAAGCTAAGAATTTTAATTAGAGTCTGTTGTATCATTGGGACATTTTTCTGTGCTCTTCTTTGTAGCCATGGACTTAGTAAATACAACTATTCACGTAGATAGGCTTACTTTTTAAAAAATTAATCTAAAACCACTATCGCCTAGTATGAATGTATAATGAAATTGGCTCAAGGCTGCTTGCCATTTCTGCGGTCTAGGCGAATAGAGATAGAGTTCTTCAGTAAACAGAGGCTACGTAAGCTTTGGCCCATGCAGGAGCAGCGCTCCTTTCTTGTTGACTCTGTCGTTTATGTAGATTTATGTTTCATGTTTGTCCTGCTTGCTTTTCATTCTTTTCTGTTAGCCAACATCCATAGGTTGTCCATAGATCTCGGAAAACAGAGATTAAAATGTGTGCCAACAACCACAATATGTATCCTCAACTTGAGATGGTGTCATTCTAGAACTTGTGTGTTCACATCTACTCAGAGATCGTAACCTTTGGAACGTGACAGGGAAACCGGAAACGCACACGTCTGTGCTTCGTTGTCTCGTGAGTGTGCACAGCCTTTGGGAGGATGGAGAAGCCTTTTGAGCAGTTCCTGTTGTGTGTTCACTGGCCTCAAGGCATAGCCTGACCTTAAATAGGTCGGCTCACCCTAAAAATGGCATTTAATTTTCATTACCTCGTCTACATTCTTCTTTAAAATGTGAATTTTCAACTGACAGACCTTGAAGTGCTTCAGTCATTACTTCCGTTTGGCTAATTTATGGAAAGGCACCATGTGAAAATTGGATTTTTGATCTGATGGAGTAGTTTCTGAGTTCTTATAAACCATTTATAATCTATCAAGTAAATCCTCCTTAGTTCACAGATTATTGACCCAATGGGCCGTATTAGCCGCCTCAGAGCTGCTGTAGCCCATTATGTTGATTCCGCTGACACATACGTGAACCCAGTCTGTGTGCTCAGGACGACATTGACATTGTTCTGGAACACGCTTTCTCCCACCAGGCTTTCTGTTTCTTACTTAAATTTCAGTACTTACGTCATAGTTCACGACAACCATCACAAGGTCTTTCAGTTTTCTCAGTGGTGTCAGAACTTTCTTAGCAGCTGGCTTTCTTTCTGTGAAAAGATAGCTATCCTTGTCTTTTAAATAAGCTAATGTTTAAAAGACAGAACGAGAATAATTTTTTTAACAGTCTTTGGGTACATTTTCCCCTGGATGCTTATAGATTTCATAGGCATTTATGTAATTTTTGAGTATTTGAATATATATTCCTTTGAATTTCTGAACAATAAATACCAATAAGAGGGAATAACATTGTGTTTATGGGCTGTGTGTGTGTGTGTGTGTGTGTGTGTAAATGATTGTCTGAGAGGTTTCATTAGAACAATTTAAATGACTTCAGCTACTAGAAAAATGGAAGATGTGCCTTCATTGATTTGTATAAAGTTCTAATGAACCCAGCACAGGCCTTAGCACAGACCCAGGGGACTCTACAGCCGAACATTAATAACGTGGAAGGGTGTCTAGTCTGTTCATCATATTATTATCATTATCTGTAATAGATGTGATTCCTGTGTTGATTCCTGTATTTAAGCAAAGAAGCTCATCCTCACGGGGTATCTGTGATGCCCCAGTATAGACACAATGGAAAAGAGCGAAATGCCTCCTGGTATATGTGTTGTCAGTGGGCATTCTCAAGAGAGGGATGGATACAAAATGATTTGTAATAAGCCATGTGTCCTTGGAAGTATCCTGTCTTGTGTTTAAGAGTTTGAAATTTTTTAATAGAACCATTTAAACTCTAGTAAATTCTTCTTGGAGTCACGTTCATTACTTAAAATATACCGGTGTTGGTAGGAAATTCTAATGTAAGTTAACTACATACTGGGTTCTTTCACCTTATCAAATTGCTTATCTCTTCATGCACAGGCCCTTTTCAGAGATCTTAGTGATTGAACATGAAAATGCATTTGCAGTGTATTACGAAAGCTTGATGGCAGTGCACAAGCATGGACTGTTAGTGTCCTGAGTAGTTGCTGTCATCTGAAATGATAAATTCCAAGTGTACCAACTCTCTTCCCCTGTGAACTCTTTAACAAACCTAGGGGAGTAAATTTAGTCAAAAGGCCATTTACCTTACTCTCTTCCTTGATAAATGGATTAATAAGAAGGCTTTGGTGTCTGAGTAACATAGCCTAGATCAAATATACTGAAGAAAGGATCTAGTAGACTCTTCCCTTTCTCCTTCCCTCCATCCTTCTTCCATTCACTGTCCTTCACTCCCTTCCTCTTCCTCTCCTGCTGGGGATTAACTCAGGGCTTTCTCAAAATCAGAACTCTGGGCCTTACCCTCTGCCTGGAAATTCTGGGCATTTGTCCTAAAGGAGATCTTAGTGTGCCAGTTAAGAAGGAACAATAGCTTTGATGATGTTTTATATTTGGTACTACAGATTTGGGATTATCCCTAAACCTATCAGCCTGTTTACCAAAGCACAAAATCATTGTGTAAGTTGCCTGTTCTTCCCAGGATTTGAAGGTGCTTCTGAAAAATCCAGGACATGAATTTCTTGTTGTCCTGCCTCTCCCTGAGTAGGGAGTAGACTTTTGTAAAGTATTAAAAGGTTTGTAAATCTTCTTGCATCACAAGTACAAATCCCTTTTTTATGAATGTCTTTCCTATCGTATTAGTCATTGTTTTTAATGAATGAATGCCACAGAGATGTGTAATCACATTACCACCTTTCAAATTGCATTAGTGAAAATGAATGAAAAGTGTATCAATGGAGGACAGAATTGCTGATTCGACATAAAGGTATAATGAGGCGATTATTAACATTCAGATGCTATCAGTACTCTGGCTCTTTAAAGTTACGTGTCATGGCAGATGCAGAGTGTAGTCAGGATGTAGCTGTCTTCAGAGTTAGTGAGCTACCCTCTTACTTTCACCTGGGTGACCGCTATATCCACTGGAAGAAGCCTTTCCTTCTAGCCGTGTCATCTCATAGTCTGTAAATTTTTCAACCGTACAAACACTAAATAGAATTTCTGAACTGTTAACTCTTAGGTAAGAAACTGAAATGTTTTGCCCAAATTGAAATGTCTTTTCATTTTCTGTTTATCTAATATTACTAATTATCTAACAAAATATTACTATTGACCTGATTTAATTGGGGGGGGGAGTACTTCCACACTCAAACGCTTGCCTCCTTTGATGCCATAGAAGCGACGTATTTTCCTTATATAATTGGCTATATCCCGCTGTTGATTTTTACTCTGAACTCTTAAATTATTTAAGTGGGGTCTTCCTCATGTCGATTGATGGTAGGCTATGATCGTGAGGTAATGACTACAGATGCTCATTGGATCTGTGTCTGAAAATTTATGTGCCTCTGTGTGTCCCTTACTCCCTGTTTAGGTATTCACACAGTCATAGGAATATTCAGAGTCTTGTATAATGATATACCCGTAAGTTTAGGGGGTTCTCTCTTTGCTTCCGCCCCCATACTTAATTAGTTTCCAGACGGAGGTAATTTTTTTTCATCCTAGTAAATCGAGCCGTGCTGGGGACCCGTGCATGACAAAGCACACCACTCCCATTTATAAATATGTTCTTTCCAAGGTTTTTAGACCCCGATGTTAGGACTGCTCAGCATTAGGGTTGAGGCTTCCAAAATGTAAAAGGTATCATGGGTTTTCCAGAAAAATGGTATTACTTAAATACTAGATTTTAAAATAGATACATTAGGTTTCAATATTTCGAAAGGAAGATGTTTTTAAACTTTAGGCACCATGGAAATTCTGTTGTTTACTGTCTGTGTATTAACTCATTTAGTATTTGTCTGGCAAAGTTGTACTGGGGGAAGGCAGATACTGTGCTATACTGTGTCTTTTATGAAAGGCTATCTCGTAGAAGTAAAGATTTAGCACCACTGACAATAGTAGTTGGTGCAAGATATCCTGTGCCTACTTATGAGTGACTTCATTGAGATATGTCTCACACAAAGTGCTTCCCACACATTTAAATGTTTGGTTGAGTGTGTTATTATTGTTCAATAATAACAATTGTGCATGACAATTACTACTTTGTTTTGAAGACATTTTAAACTCCTAAAAGTGTAATTCATATGTTTTGGCCATGCCTTTACCCAACACCTCCTCCAAACCTTAGGCATCCATCAGCATACTTTTATCTGTCCGTTTCCCCACATGGAGTCATGTAAATGACTCATGCAGTACCATGAGGGCCTTTTTCAACTTAGCATAATCCTTTTCACGTCCGTGTAGGTTTTAGCATGTATGACAGTTTTTTATGGCCAGGTAATATTTCATTGTAGAAATATACCACATTTTTAAAATCTACCCACTGATGGAGGTCAGTATTTTTGAAAAAGAAACTTAAAAGTTTGTCTCTCGATTTTTGACAGTAGTAGATGTTCTAAGGTTGACTTTGTCAATGAACTTCTTGAACATCTATCTGTTATTTTGAAAACATGTATTATGAAGATGATTATATTTCCCTGGTTCGTAATTTTTCTTTTTAAAAATTTAATCATCATTGAGTCACCCTGCCTTCTGTGTTTCTCAAATTCTTTACCGTTTACACCAGGGGCCTCTTCCCTTCATGGTGAGTCTAGCGGACTTGTCCAGTCATTTGGAGTATGAGCATGTGCAGGATCCAATGATGATGTGTTTTCCGTCGAAAAGGACAAAAGGGTTTTGTGAGTTCGCAGGTACAGGAAAGTGGTTGTTTGTCACCTACTATTTCTTCATACATCATAAAGCAATTAGGCAGATATAAGAAACGTTTTTGAATTATTTTCGCTTTCAAGTCATGTTACTACCACATACTACAGATACATTTAACATAATTTTTCATGACGTTTTTTAAATAGCGCTGTTGTTAGGCCGACAGAATAACTTCATTTCTCCTTTCTTGCCCTTACTTGTACACGATGAGTGGAGTAGTGTTTGGGCTGTAGCTGAAGAGGCTGTGGGCCCTTAGCATTCATAATAAGCCTTATACTCTGCCATAATTACTAATTGTAAACAACATAAGGCCTTTGGGGTCATGGTCCATGTCTTCCCACTGACGTCCTGCCTAATTGTAAAACCTGATTGCCAACCCCCGGTACCCAAAAGGTTGGTATTCCTTTACATGCAATGTGGCAGAATTTTGTAACCAAGAAAAAGTAATTGTCCCATGCAGTTGAATTATTACCATGTGTCGCTGACAAACAGTAGTTGTCCATCAGTTTTTACATGCTACAGATTTTCCCGAAAGTGGCATCATGAACTGGCTAGTTTAGAAAGGTGAGTCGTCTGCAAAGCATGTTGGTTTCCCAAGACCCAGACTGAACTCCAGGGACTTCCTTGGGAGTTGCTTCTTTTCACTGTGCCTTATGAATTTGCTATAAGATGAAGAGGAGAAACTGTCCTGAGACTTTTATAGGGAAATATTTGTTAGTTTATGATACGTGTGTGTGTGTGTGTGTGTGTGTGTGTGTGTGTGTATGTGTGTGTGTGTGTGTTTATATGTTTAAAACTTTAAAGCTAAAAGGTCGAGTTCAAGAAAATTAAGGTCCTTCTGAGCTGAGAATAGAAGTCAGCAGTAGAGTATTTCCTTAATGTGCTGGAGGCCCCAGGTATCAACCTCAGTGCTGGAGGAGGAGAACTGAAAATAGAGAAGGTGACCATTCCACCACTGGTAATCATTACAGCCAACTACTGTCTACTCGTAAAGCACACTGCCTGAGTTTACAGTGCACACTAGTGGCTGGAACGAATGCTACCTTCACAATTAAAAATTTTCCACAATTAAAAGTTTAATGTGAGTTATGTTCTTCAGTATAAATGCTTAATTTTTTTTTCAAGTGAAATTCCATGATCCAAGTTATAAATCCTCCTTACTGACCTAAGAAATGAACGGGAAAGTGAATTTAAGCTGTTTTAGTTACGTATGAGAGTTTGGCCAGAGTTTCAAACACTAAGAAAGAGTGTTTGCAAAGTACCAGAACCTGTGAATCCTTTCTTAGTGGGGGGCAAGGGGAGTGGAAAATTAAAATCCAGAACTAAAGTGAGTTTCCTTAAAGAGCCCTTGCTCACTGTGACTGAAGCTCTACATGTGTGTTGTAAGTTTGTGTTTGCTTTGTAGCTTATTTTGCCTGTTGTTATTTTGTGTCAGATAAATCAAGTGCTTATTTCTACATAAGGAACAGCTAACAGATGTTTAGTCTGTGTATAATTCCTTTGTTAGTTATACTAAGTATTAACAGAAACAACAGTTTTCTTTCCTGAGAAATGCCATTTTGTAAGAACTCTGATGCTTGGCTCATGCATACTCAGGAAGTTAGTGTAGGATAGTGTAATGAAAGAGACCAAGAGACTTGTTTTGGTGATAGCCTAATTGGGATTTGAATAGATCTTTGGGATATAACCAAAATACGTTCTTATTTAAACTACCTTTGCTTACTTTGTAGGTTTTAGGTGTGCCTTTTTTGAGATGGGTCTTGCTTGCATCGTCCAGGTTATCGTTAAGCCCCTGACCTCTTCTCTCAGCATCCCAAGTAGCTGGGACCATGTATGTGTGTTGTACATTTCTGATGTACTTTTGAATCTGCACATTTCCTCCATTTTATTATAGGTAGAGGAATGTAGTGAGTAGTAATTGGTGGAGTACTCCACTTAAAATACTTTAGAGCCTTAAAACAGAAATAATATTTTTCCTCACTTTAGACTGACACACACACACACACACACACACACACACCCCACAAAGTGAGAAATCATAATGAAGAAGAAGGGGTATGGATCTCCTGTTAAAAAGAAGAAACTGACACAAAGGCCAAGATCACCTTAAAGAAATTTCCATACAGACAAGTGATGAAGAGAGGCTCAATTCATCAAAGAGAAAGGGGGAATGATCAAATTAAGTAGGAGCCATTTTGAGTGGTCTAGGGGAACCACAACTGGAATTCAGATAATAACAACAAGAGTGGGAGGCCAGGAAATGCAAGGATAGGATTTTTGGAGAGAGACATAATGTCATCGAAACTGTCCTGTGACTCCCTGTCTTCGCAGGAACAGCACTCAGCCATCAGGGCAGAGCATTCAGACACACCTGTCTTTGAGAGGCTTGAGGGATGTCAGGCAAGGTATTAGTCATAACCTCAGGTCCCACATGTGTGGAAGGAAGGGAATGACAGTGTCAAGTTCATGCTCTTTTCTGAGAACCTTTTTTTTTTTTTTTTTGGTAAATTATCTAGCACACTGGAAAATGGCAAACATTCCATTAATCTAGCTAGTAATCATTATAAAGGACAACAAGAAGTGAGCATGTTTGGACAGAAGAATAGAGAGGAATAGATGGTAGCTAGCACCCTGTTAAATAACTCGTTCTTAGGCACTACCCTCTAACCCTCTAAGCCCTCTAATCACGAAGCCCTGCAAATACCAAGTTTCCAAGCGTTGTACACAGGAACACCACCTTCCATTCCTTACCACTTAACGCAGTTACTGCCTCCAAGGAGATGTGTTCTGCATAGTTCTTGGAGCTGTAGGGGAGGATGGAATTGCCGAAGTAAGAATGAACAGCCTGACCATGGGTAACCCTTGTGGTTATTTATAGTGGTGAGAGAGAAGTTGCTCCCAGAAAAGCTAGATAGGGAGTCCAAACTTCTCAGGAATGAAGATGAGTTAGGTTTGCAAGTTACACCAAAGTCTAGGAGCAGAAAGAGACCAGGAGAAGAACCAAATGTGCTCATAGCATCCTTCAGAAAGTGTAGCTTCAGGAACCTGTGTCCAGAATCCAGGTAGCTGAATTAAGCTGCAGATGGCTTGTGGACGTAGACATTGGTTTGGGCATGCAAGGATTTCTCTGTGAAGAAACCCACGGTAGAGATGAGCAGAAGTAATTATTTCTAATGTGTTATGAGTTAAAATGTTTGTGATGGCTGTTCCTGAGAGCCGAGGGCAAGAGTTGCAAGGTAAATTAGAAGGATAGAGTGCTTCTCTTGAGGACCCTGGGGGAAGAGGTACAAGTCGGTGATCGGGGTCCTGCGGACGGGTCTGCATGGGCCAGCCTGAGCATTGTTTCCTGCAGAGAGGCAGCAATGAAGAGTCTCCATGAACCTTCTGCAGCTTTCCTCCTTTTTGGCATTCAGATGTCGTCTCTCAGACAGTGCAATATTGACAGTCCTGTGCAGAGTTCCCGCAGAGCGGGAAGCACTCCAGCATTAGCTAATGGAAGAAAGAGTGGAGGCTTCTCACCAGCACTGCAGCCCTTCCTGACTGTCTCCCTGAAGCACGTGGACATTTCTGAGGCTTAACCAGATTTGGCAGTTTATGATAAATCTGTTTTGTAAGCGTGCCTGAGCTGGCAGGCAATCATATTGGCTCTGTTTTGTTGTAAATATACAGTATGTCGAAGTTTTATGCCATTTCAAAAACATTATTTAAAACAAAACTTCCTTTGAAGCTGTGATGGGCTCTTACACAAAATATTTATTTAGCCATATTGTTTAAGTATCTGTAATTCCCTTAAGGTGAAATTTTAGTCTCTGTAAGTCTGAGTTTAAAACAGATAGGCCTTCTGGAATTTATAGAAATACAAAATGGCTAGTCCTGTGCTTAAGTGTTTATATACAAAGGAGTTGGGGTGTTCCCATGTTCTGTGTTTGGGCATAAAAGAATAGGGTCCATGAGAAAGAAATCATCTTGAAAAGATGTGATTCCCAAGTAAAGCAGATAAATAAAGTTATGTAAGTAGTACTGATTGAATGAATGAGTTAGCCAGCAGTAAGATTGTGTGTGTGTGTATGTGTGTGTGTGTGTGTGTGTGTGTAGTTAACCTACATCTCTTACTTTGTTTTTATCTTGATTACTGCTAAAAGTGAAGGTTTCCTCTAAAATAAAAATTTTGGCAAAATAATTAATGTCAAATTAATGACTTAAACTAAACTATTTGATGTCATTTATTGTAGAGTTAAATATTCTCCTTGGAATATCATTTCTTTGTATTGTCTACTCTTTAATTTTGATAATGCAGACGGTTTTAAAAATACTAAAGTTTGTACTTATGTACTTTTGTTTTTAGTGTTTATATAGTCTCTACATCTGAATTTATAACTCTGATACTTACAAAAGCACCTTGTTGTTAATGGAAACATTGTGTTCTAAACTTTTGTCTTGGTCATAGTACAATCATATCTTTAGTTCATTAATTAATGAACAAATTAATGAACAATTTATATGAAGAAGCTGCTTGAAAATGTATTCTGATATATCAGTTTGTATGAGAATGGGAAGTTGAGCTTTTAGAAAAGTATTTCTCATTCTACCCATCTAGTCCTGTAATCCCTAAAACATACAGCCAACTTTAATATCCTATATAAGGGTACGACCTAATGGTAGGCATTAGAAGAAACTCCGAAACAACAGGTGGATTGTGAAGTCAAATAACTTTTTAGTGCTGAACAAAGGAACAAACTTAGTTTAAAGAGAACATAGGTTGAGGACTGTAACATCTAAAACAGGGTAGGTACCCCACAGAGAGAACATTGGTTGAAAGAGAAATGAAAGAGAAAGTCTTTAAACCTACATGGCCTGGTCATAGGGAGAAAAGACCTTTGAAACTTGTCTGCTGCCAGTGGACTTGGCCCAAAGACAGCAGCAGTATCTAGATAGAGCACTGTCTGTTTCAAGGGAAATAGTGTCATAAACACCCAAGTGCTTTCAGAAAGTTAGCTGTCAGTGTACATGTGTGCAGATGTCAGGTAACTAACCCTACTAGGAGTGGCCTCAACCAGGCCAGTCATCCTTGATCACATCTAAGTCTCCAGGGAGATGTTTTCCAGCAATTCACAAGGTCATATGAGATTGTTAATAGGTGCGTGGTCAGGTTAACCCCCTTCTGTCTCTAGTATGCCCATGCAGCTAAAAGTGATAGATACAGAATAAATTTGTTAAGTGCTGTCGGGAGGGGCCCAGCTTAGAGCACAATTTCTAAGCATGGGTTTCACTCACAGAGACCTACACTCCATTGTGGAGCTTTCTAAGAATTCACGTTATAAAGTGGACTGGTGAGATTGCTTTTTCTTAACTGTTTATTGGCTGTTTTGTCCACACTTCTTTGCTTGCAAATATTCATTGGTATGAGGCCTCTGGCCTCTGCTAGTCTTGTCAATACTGGACCTCACTGGGACATCTGATGTTGTTCTATGACATGTAGGACCAGTTCCTTTGTGCTCTCCAGCTGTTCATCGATGGGGTAGGTGTTGGGGTGGGCCTGGATTTGGCCAGAGAGGTATCGGAACTGGTCAGCCTGCCGGCTCTCCTGCTCTAATGCTCTCCAGGCTGGCCTGGAGAGATTATTTGTAAAGTGCTTCTGGGGAACTGAATGACATTTCATGTGTGTCCCAGTGTTCTAGAATGGAATTGTACTTTGCCAAGCGTAGAGTCTTCATGCAAATATTTTTACTGTTTTATATATCTGATTTCAAGATAAAGTTTCAATGTACTCTCTTGTCAACATTGAAATAAAAGGTTACTTTCATTTTAAATAGGGATGAAGCTCGAATCAATAAGTTAAGGAGAAGAAACCAAGAAATTGGTTATAAACATTTAAATAAAAGCCTTTACCAAAAGTGATTTTCTTCATAATCTTTGTGTTGCCACATTTTACTTTTATAAATACTTGCCTTTGAATGATGTTTGGCTGGGGTCTTCTTAGAACAGGGCCCTTTTGTTCTGCATCATTATGAAGTAGTTAAGTCGAATAAACATACGCGGTGGCAACAAAATTGTTTTTCCTCTTTGGGAGATCCAGTGTTAGAAATGTAGGGTCCTATGGAAAACATAATTCTTTAACCATGCTCAACTTTGTTCAACTTCTGTATTTATGGACTTAACATACCATGTTTGTGAATGCGTTCTGCTCTCTCAGCCCTCTGTTGTGAAATACTTTGATATAAAATGTATTTTTACCAAGTCTTCAGACCTTTACCAGCATCAGACCTTAGACAGTAGATGTGGACACTATTTACTAAAGGGAAGGAGAAACAGTGTTTCTGGGTGGATGCTGATCTTGTCCCCTCCTCTGTTTTCAGGCCATTCGCTGTACATTGGTGAACTGCACGTGTGAGTGTTTCCAGCCCGGCAAGATTAACCTGCGGACCTGTGATCAGTGTAAACATGGCTGGGTGGCCCATGGTGAGTAAAACCCGGGCTCCTCCTCCTGTTCTTGCTCTGTTTCTATGTGTGAGCATGTGTGCGTGCGTGCATGTGTGCGTGCGTGTGCATGTGTGATTTTTTTTTTTTTAAGAGTAGTCATTGACCTGGAGAAAAGAGCGGTCAGCTGTGCTACAAATATTCCTTAACGTTCACCCTGCAGCTCTCAAACAGCATGTTCTCCTCTCCAGGAAGGAAGGCCGGGCAGGCAGCTCTCGGCAGAAGGGCGAGATGTTTATAGAATAGTTGGGCAGTGGAGTTCATACTGAGCTCAGCAGCAGCCAGCAGGAGCCAAGCCTGATGGAAACTCAAACATACCACAGTTGGCCTTTCAGGGCCTGGACCTCAGAGGGAGGCTGGCAAATCTTCCTTGCTTGAGAACCTCGGTGACTGCATGGCCCTGTTGTGTGTGCAGAGTTTATCCTTCCAGATGTTAAACTTTGTTTGGTTTAAGGAGGGTGAGCAAGTGGTTGGTATCTGAAAAGGTAACTGGTAAATACTCCCCTTTCAACGTGCACCGGGATGAGAGGAGGCCCTGGGTATTAAAGGCTACGCTCTGAGTTGGTATCATTGGAGTGAGGGTGGCCCAAGCAAAGATTCTAAGTATGTGGTCGTCTGCCAGGTACAGAGTGCTGTTCCGTCAGCCTGGCTTTACTGCATAGTAAGCATAGTATTGTGTGTGGTTCATGTTTATTGTGTTTAGGAAAAAGGAGACATGGGAGCAAGCAGACATTTTCTCCACCTTCTAGACTGTGTAATTTTAAAAGATAGGTAATGTTTATAGAAGAAACCCTGGCTTGTGTTTCTGACAGCCTCGGGTATTGGCTCCTAAGTGGACATACTCTTCATTCCCAAGCAGTGCCAAACATCCAGTGGGTTGTATTTTTTATAAATGTCATGTTATTCTAGCAAGATCTGAGGTAACACTACCAGGCCATGTCTTGAAATGCTTTTAATTTGTCGTGTACCTTGCTTGCTCGGGCATGTGTGTTTGGAGCTGTAGGGACCTCTCAGCCATGTCTCCATGAGAGAGACAGTGGCATAAGGGGAATACACTGGGACAAGTGTGCTTGGTGACACAACCACTCTTGTAACCAGTTCCTTCAGGGATAGACATTTTCCTGCCTTCGTTAACAAGGCCAAGATGATTAACACCATGCCCAGCCGTAGACAGATGAGCTGCTACTTGGTTTGTACTGTGTGCACTGCTCTAGGTGACTATTTTTCTGGGACCAGTTTCCCAGGGTCCCCAACCCCAAAACTTAGTGAACTGTCAGGGATAAAGAGCTCAGTAGGGGAGATATGGACACAGATTATTCCACAGTGACTGGGTGTCTTAAACAATAGAAGTTTATGTTCTTGTAGCTCTGGAACGTAGATCCTGGAGTTTTATTCTGAGGGCCTTTAGGTCTTTAAATGGCTCTCCTAATGTAGTCTTTGCATCTGTGTCTTCTGATACTCCCGAGTCTCCTCCTCTCACAAAGACACTGGGCAGACTTGACTTTGGGGGCCACGCTAAGGGTCTTACCTTGAGCTAATTATGTCTCTTAGGGTCACATGTCCAAATATAGTCTCATTCTCAGATACCAAGGTGTGGCTTCAGTCTATGAATTTTGGGGGAACACAGTTCAGTTCATGACATTTTAAAAACATGCCATTGTATTCCCTAGAGGAAATTTTATGGTATGTGTGCATATGTGTGAGTGTGTTATGTGGGTGGGTGAGTGTGTGTGGATGTTTGTGTGTCTCTGTGTGTTTGTTTGTGCATGTGTGCAAGCCTATGCACATATGTTCGTGATCCTTTTACTCCCACCTTCAGTGTAATGGGCTAATGGACACACACATCTATGGCCTACTGAAAGTTTGTGTGTGTTCAATAGACTTGCACCACTATGCATAGTTGGAAGTATTGACTTTGCTAGAAAATAATTAGAGACTTTTTTGTTCCTTACCCATATACATGAGGTCATTGGAGACAGTGTGGTGTAGACTCTTCTAAGAAAAAAAAATGGCTCTCTCCTTTAATGGCGTATTATTTAACATGACCCTGTTTTCTTACAGATTATGACTACTAACGGTACTCATTTAGTGCTGGAGGTGTGGCACAGTGTAAGAGTGTGTATTTAAGCATTTGTTAGGCCCTGAGTTCTCCTGTCAGAGGATACTGTATAACCTTAGAGTGAAAAAGCAGTGATAAGATGAAGGCTTTAATAAATATTCTATGTGAAAAATAACGTATGGACAGCAGTTGAGCATAAAGAGGGATAAATAATTAAACAAAGGGCTTTTCTTCCAGAGCCTTCTTGGATTAGCATCATCTGTCTACTGTGCGAACCTTAGGAGACTGATAGTGACCGTGACACTAGAATTTGTTTTATATATCTACTTCTATGTGCACATTACATTAGTTAGGTAGTAAAACACAAATGCTGTTTTGAGTCCTTCCTGACAAACATGTTTTAGTCCTGGCCAGTGAGGGGTTTTTGGAGACTTTGAAGGATGTGAGTGTTCATTCCCTTGAATAAGATGTCTCTCTTACAGTTAACTCCGCTTTCCTATTGTGTTATTATGGGTTCTTTTCCTGAGATATTAATTTTGGGCTTTCTCATATCTAAGTAAAATTAATTCCAGTCATTTTCCTCACTCTTATCATCTTGACTTTTATTCTACCTCATAGTAGGACATATCTGTACATAATGTGAAATATATATATGGGGTTTGCAGAGCCTGCCCTTCTCCCTTCATTAGGGCAAGTATGACAGGGAGGGTTGGCTCCTGGCCTTTGAGTTGGCAGTGGGACAAGAGCACCCACTCATTTTGCCCCTAGCATTTCCACTAATTGCTTCATTCCCTCACTCTGCACAGAAACCCTGAAATCATGTCTCCAATTATTTCTGCTCAGAGGTGAGACATAGCAGTCTTCCTTGCCGTCTTACCTATGCAGTGTCCTCTGTATGGGATTGGAGGAAATGACTTGGCCTTTCTGGTGTGCGATTTCTCTCCAAAAGTGTGAGACAGGAAAGACACTACCAAATAGTACTGTCTCATGGTAGCATTGATTGCATACTACTTGTCACTGTGGCATTTAACACACACACACACACACACACACACACACACACTGTATACATATATGCATGTGAATACACTCATACACAGACACCCACACACATACACAGACACACGTATACATATACATGCACATGCATGTACAGACACACATGTGAACACACACATACACATACATACATAAGTACTTTTTGCTTATGAGTAAACATGTACCTAATTCATACCTTCTCTTTTAAAAGTAAAAGAAAGTTAGAAAACTTTTGTTCTCTTTTGAGTGTTCTTATATCTCTTTTGTTGTAAATTTCCAAAGTGTTGAGTTTCAGGGGTCATTGTATAACATGTACATGCTCCCATGTGCAAATACACAGACTCAGCACACATACATATGTGTATGTCTCTATGTGTGTGCAATTTATAGCCTTATAGATTGGATTGCTTCTCAAGCTTGCTTGAATTGACCACATTAGTTGCATTCAAGGGACCTTGGAGAGATGTTTTTAAATACATGAAGAGGTATTAATTCATCCTCTTACAGAACTTGGGTATTGAACTAACTCAGGGGCAGCATTACTCCTTATGAGTCGCTTCCTTGAAATCTTTAGCACTAACGAGTTTGAGTGGGGACACATAGAACAGTTGTTGGATGCCAGCAGGATTTCCTACAGAGTAGAAGTTAATAAACAATTTCCTATTTTCCCCCATTTAATGAACATTAGGTTTTTTTGGCCGATCAAATACAAAGTTTGTTGAATTAGTCATTTTGGCATACAGTATGATGTGTGTCATAGCTGAGTCGGTGGGCACGGGGCTGCTAGTCCTGCCATGTTTCTGTTCAGAGTGTCATCCTTCACCCGAATCACTTTCCTCCTGTCTTCCTAGCTAGTGCATTAGCTCCCTTTCCTTCCCTCCAGTTGCATAAGATGGTCAGAGTGACTCTTGGAAGTTGGGTTCTCCTACTTGGCCAGCCCTGCTGCTGCAAGAGTGCAGGTAAAATCCAAGAAGTGAGCACTAGGGGGGCCCATTTCTTGTGAGACATTTTTTGTTGGTAGAAATGCAGTTTGACTTTCTTCTGACACTAGACTTTTTAATTCAACCACTGAATATGTGAGTCTTCAGGCAAACATTTTCATAATCTTAAAAAGTAGGCAGCGTTACCAGAGTACTCGACTATAGAGTGCTGAGTTAAGGTGGGTAGCTAGGAAGGGAATCCATGCTCATCCGTTTCCTCTCTGAAGGCTGTAAGGACACATTTGCTATCAGGAGATGTTGCCTTTGTGAAGGAGGCAGAGATGTTTATTTTTATTATAATTCTTAATTGTAAATTAATTTTAGTGTCCATAGTCCAGATGAAGATTTTATTTTTAAACCTTTTAAATGAGAGGGTAAAGTTGCACAAGTAAAAGCAAAGCTAAATTCTAAAATGTGTTTTTAGGAAATATTTCAGTATAAGCCAAGACTATCGAGAAATCTTTTTCATGCAGTGGTATATACGTGTATTTCATAGCTGATAAAAATGTAGGCCAACATTAGAAATGTAATGTTTTTATCCTGTTATGGAGCTAGTAGTAATTTTCAGTTCTG
Source organism: Rattus rattus (assembly GCF_011064425.1). Classification (NCBI taxonomy): domain Eukaryota; kingdom Metazoa; phylum Chordata; class Mammalia; order Rodentia; family Muridae; genus Rattus; species Rattus rattus. The sequence continues at coordinate 69,505,687 of NC_046154.1, forward strand.
ATGAAGGTTAGTTGTTAAAACTTTCTCCATTTTAAGTTTGCCCAAGCTAAATGACTCCTGTGTTTCTGAGGTTGAGAGATGTGTTAGAGGGACATTCAGACAGAATAGGAGAGTTGATCAATAAGCAGTATGACACTCATCTCGGCGGCCTTGCATCACAGCATGTGGAAGGACAGTTAGTTTCCTATGACTACTTTAGCAATGAAAAAGGAAATGCCTGCCACCAAGCTGAGTGGATGCTGAAGTGGGGGTTGGGTTCCAGGTGACCTGCAGTGAGATGAGTGTCATTTCTCTTGGCTGAGCTGCCCCACGAGACTGCTATTACACTGGACTTCTTGGGAGCATTTCTTTAGTATGTTCTACAAATGTGATTTCTTTTCATTGCTTGCCATTATTTAGGGAAATAGAACCCTACATTGTTACTTTAAATATTGCTTTGTCAAACCTGCTTCCTGCACACTCGTATTTTATCTAAACCCTTTAGCTTTTTCAGTGTAAAATGAGCAGGGGTGTGTCATCTGGACTGTCTGTCACTAATAACCTATTAAACATGTATACGACATAAAGTATTTTACCATCAGACTTCAGGTTCTGTGACACATGAAGTGCTGAGGATGGTAGATTCAAATTAGAGTCATTTTACCATCCTACATTATGATTTAATACAGTGTCTTATTGCTCTTATAGGTCATTACTTAACAGCATTTCTTTAAAAGACATATTTAATCTTAGAAGAATATGTATGTGAGTGCATCACACACACACACACACACACACACACACACACACACACACTCTTGCAGTTTGGGTGGAGGACTATGAGGTCAGGTGCTTGTGGAGAACATTGGGTCTCCTGAAGCTGGAGTTACAGGCAGTTATGAGCCTTCCTGTGTGGGGGCTGGGAGTGAAACTTGGGTCCCCTGCAGGAGTACTATGTGTTATTACCTGCTGAGCTGTCTCTCCAGCCTTAGTTTCAACCTTGCATAATCCACAGAAAGTGTTTATTTTTTTCTTATCAGTATCAGTAAATTTGAATTGTCAACTTTTACTTAGTAGGTCTTAGTAGATGAGAGACCTTTACAGAGAAAGTATAAAAGATCTCCAAAATAATTGTAGTTTTTTTTTTTTACTGTAAGTGTACATCACACAGATGTTGCTAGATATCCTGTTTTTATTTACTAAGCTCATAAACTTCAGCTAGGTTTCTAGTAAGACGCAGTATGTAACATGAAATTTTAGCCCAGGATCCAAACTCTTGGTTGTGTTTGTCCTACATTTAGAGTCAGGAGCTCTTGGAATTCTGTTTACAAATTCCTCCAGTTTATTGTAGACACGGTGCCTTATAAAGACTTGAACGTGGCAGATCAGAACCAGTACCTTCATATGAGACGTCCTATGTCTTTATTATTTGTCCCAGTCTGTGTTAAGCTTCCACATTATGTAAACATCTAGGGAGCAAGGCTGTGGTCAGCCCCTGTCTTGTGTCTCCATCGCTGAGGCTCATCTGCCTTAGCCAGTTTCCTTACTCTCATTTTCTTCCTTCACATTATAAACTCCTCCTTCCTAAGCAACAAGGTATGGCACTTCTATGGTCTCCAGTTCATAAGGAGATACTTGGCAGCGCTCTCTATAGAATAATGTATAGAGTTACCAGGTTAAATAGGAAACTGAAAAAAGCTTTCCTGAATTTCTTTTGTTACAGAGAGATAATGTTCTCACCTATTAACCCACAGCGAAGCTCTGGCCTCTCTAAGTGGCATGGAGAGGGGCTGCCCACAAATGGGCTTTGGAAGACCATTGTTAGCAGGTGTTGGGGTTTGGTGAGCTGTGCAGCAAGCTGCTATCCTGGGTGTGTCTCAGCGTAGTGCAGTTGACAGCCTGACTAAGGTGGTCACTTAAGAAGATGCCTCTAGACCTGGGTCAGAAGCACACGGGTAGAGACACCACATTCGCAACATTCAAATATCAGTCTTCTTTCTGTGCTGTACTGCTCTGGAAAAGGAGGAGCTCACCTAGTGTCTTCTTAATAAAACTTGTCTTTCCACTAGTCCTGAGTCTTCCAGTGTTCTAGAATGTGGCTGTGCCTAGCTTCAGATCCTTTCCTTAGAGGAACCAGCTTTTGCCACCCCTGCATTCTGTCTCTATGAGGAAAGTCCTTGAACATTTCTCTACTTGCTTTACTTAAGTGAAAACAAAGCCATTTCCTGCCTGGCACAGGAGACTGTTGCTTGACCTGGGGGCACAGTGCCCTCTCCTGCCTCTCTCCTTTCCTCCCTGATGGGAGCTGATAAGCCATAAAGGGAGGACATCCTGATGCAAAGGCCCGCGCTTGATTAATGGCTCTCGCTACTCTCTCATTGAATACCTCAGCTGCTCCTTCCCGTGTTCCAGTTGCTTCCTTGGCCTACACACCTTCTGGATGTTGCTTTAAACTCCTTAGCTTTTCTTTTAGCATAGCTCAAACAGCGTCTCCTTTCCAAAGTCCTGGGCCTTCTGCCTGCTACTTCCTCAGATATTTTGTCACGGGATGCAGGATGAGTGTTGCAAGATCTAGTATCCTAAGCATGGCCAGTGCTGGTTTACTGGTCAGGGGCTTCCTGGGTGAAGTTGAAGTTTTCAGAACTCCCAGACTGGGTCGATCTCTGTAGTTAGTTAAAGGAAGAGTGCTAGAAAGAGAGTTAAAGGGACGGCTATTGGGTGAGGCTAGAAAGCTAGAAAGAGAGTGAAAGGGACTTATTGAGTGAGGCGCTTGAAGCCTGTTCTAGCACTGACTGTTGGAACCCTTTTCCAGGTTATGTAACAGAGATTTTCCCATTTGTCTGTGAAATATCAATAATGAAAGTTGCACAAGATTCTTCGAAGATTAAGTGAAGAAATCTATATAGTTTGTGCATGGTAAAAGCCTGGTAAAGTGTTAGTTGTTATAATTACTGAATCAAAACAACAGATACGATATATCAAAGTTGACTAGTTAAAAGATAGCTGTAGGCAGACTAATGCGTTTCCTGTGTTCTGGTTCTTTTATGTGCAAATTCAAATAATAATAGGAATGTGCCTAAATATCACAGTGGTCTGAAGGAAGATAAAATGAGTGGGGAGTTAACCTAATGTTCGCACAGGCATTTTAGCTGCAAATCCTATGTAGTCAACGAGGGAATTCTAAACATTAACATTTATGAGAATACAGTTTTAGACCTGGGAGGTAGAGTCAGGAGAGTCAGATGTTCATGGTCATTCGCAGCTGCATGGTGAGTTTGAGGACAGCCCGGGATACATGAGACTGTGTCTCAAAGACAAAGGCAAGAATCTTTTAAAGTGCGATGTGGAAAGAGATGTACTTCAGTGTGGAGTTCTGTGCCAGTTATCTTGGGTGTAAGACCCACAGCTCTTCAGGAGCAGTCCTCTCTTCCAAGAACTCTAGGGCAACTGTGTGTGTTCCATACCCCCAGCATGCCATGTGGGCCTTATTTGAGGTGGAGCAAAGACAGTGTCACCCCAGACAATTTCATCACAGACCGCTGTGAAGTCCCCCTATACCGTCCTATTTTTGAGAAGTATAAAGCAGTTGAAATGTACTGTCGTCTGTCCACATGTGTTGAAAAAGTTGAGGGGCTAAACTGAGTAAGGGCTACCTTTGCTTGTCCTCACCCCTCTCCTGCTGCATGTGAATACTTTGATGGGCTCACTACTTTATCATTTTATTGCATTTCATTACATCATAAATTTTTATATCTTGGTAACGATCCTACCGGAAGCTTAATTGTTTATAGGAACATCTTAATTAACTAGAGTTCACCAGGTTAAGCGGAACACAAATTGAAGGGGTGATAAATGAAACACACTCCACTCCTCTCCTTTTATCGGATGCACTATTCAGATAAACTAGTATCTTCACGGGGGTTGGAAGAACTCTTGCCTAAGCATTCTGTGCTGATGCTCCCCACCATTCTCTCTCCACTGTACCATCATGGCTGACTTCCTCCAACCTCCCTCTACTCCTTTATGCAACTGTGATGAGAGAAGAATACTAGCTCACAGGGAATTCTGACCTGTATGCTGAGGGTCCTGAAATACCGTTTCTGCATCCCATTCTTTCCTAAGTGTTTGCCTTCTTCAGATCTTCCCGAAATCAATCTGTTTCGAGCATATAAGGAGATTACTGTGCTAGAAAGTGAGTCACTACCACAGCTGAAGGAATGATGAACGATGTCAGTTAAGAGGTCCAGTAGCTTTATCATGTTCTCCCTTTCGGCTCCCTAGTAGGAAAGGAATACCCAAGTTGACCTCTTGGCTTTCTCAACTTGTTGATGATGAGTTGGTGACACTAGGCATGGGGTCACAAACTTAACAAACCGAAAGGACTGTTTATCTGTCATTAAATTTAGTAGGCCAAGGAGTGTAAAGGCAACTCTAGACCTGGTTGTCTAATAAGAACACTTCTCTTGAGCCCTTGAAATGTGGCAAGTTCGAACTGAGGTGTGTTGTAAGTATAAACCAGAATTTGGAGATCCTGTCTTAAAAAAATTAATAGGTTGTAAAATTATCAGTAAGAAGTATTCTGTCTTGTTACATACCAACATCTCTGTTCTGTCTAATAAAATTTTCTAAAGTTGTATCATGTTTACTTTTTTACTTTCATCAGTGAAAAGTTAAAAAAAAAAACCTTTAAACAGTATGTTGAGGGCCTGGGGATGTAGTTCAGTTGGTACTGTGCTTGCTTGCCATGAACAAAATACTGGATTCCCTAACACCACATAAAACAGGACAGGTCTACAGTCCCTGGGCTCAGGAGGTAGAGGCTGGAAGGTGGGTTGTTCAAGGTAATCTTTCCCCTCACAGTTCAAGGCCAGCCTAGGATATACAGAAGCCTGCCCAACACCCCAAATTCTAGAATCCTCTTTCTGTAATCATGCTGTTGTGGGCTATGTGTGAGTAACAAACCTAGATAGCCTTGGGTTGAAATGGATTGCTAGCAGACTGGTTAGAACTGATCAGAAAGCCTCAGTTCAAGCTCTAGTCTCTCCTTAGCACTGCGAGGTCTCCCTAGAGCTTCCCTGTTAGCATTTCCACAGTATTGACCATGTGTCGCCATTCCCGTGGTGTGCCAGGTTCATGCCTGAGGAGCAATTCCCTCCGCTTGCAGCTCCCCACTGAGTGCCTCTTAGAGGAGGCAGGTCACTGTGTGACGCCACCCTCCTACTGTGCCAGGGAGCTTGTGAAGGGACGCTTCTTCTTTATGACGCTTCTGGTACCTGAAGTCACAGCTTCTGTGTGTTGTGTGAGACAGTGGCTTATGGAAATTCATTTTTTTCTGTAAGTCTCTGATCTCTGATTGCCTTTCTTTTAGCAGAAGCCCCTTGCTGTGCCTTGCAAGGCTGTTGGTTCCTTGTCTTAATTCCCATATCTCCGTTTCTCTTTTGAGTCTTCACTCTGATTTTTCTTTTAATTTTTCTCTGAGTCTTGAGACAACAAAGTAACTGAGAACTGTATGGAAGGTTTTATAGCTCCACTACGTAGGAAGTACATTTTAAAGACATTAACTTTGTTCTATCATTAACAGATGTTGGCCCTTTTGTTCTATTTAGAAGTTGTAGTCTAGAGTGAAATAACTCTATCAGACTCCTTTTCCTACAATAATATGAGAGTAAGAAATTCTTGCTTTCCCCCTTGGCTGATCATGCTTTCCACTATCAGTAAAAATTAAAAAACAAACCAAGTTCTAACAGGAAAGAAAACACCTGTTTGGCTTGGAAAGCTTGGCTAGGGAGAGTCTTTTTCTGACATGCCAAACGCGACCATCACGGGGGCCCCTGAAAGAGGGTATTTTTTTTTTCTGTCTCTATTTCATGTGAGCATTGGCAGAAACTCTGACAAGCAGTTCTTCATATTTTATTACGTTCTTGTCTGCAGAATCTCTGTCAGGCAAAAACCTTGTCAGCGGAAAACCTGTCGTAGGATCAGAGGAGACAAAAACAGGTGTCACACAGGCAGTCAAAACTGAAGGGGAAAAAAAGATTAGGCTAAAGAGCGAGAGGCAGACAATTACATTAATGCCAATGCTTTTATCTTATAGATGTGTGTTATTATCTCGGGGTGCTGAGTGCGCAATTGCCTCACAGAAAAGTAGACAGGAGACACGGGGAAACTTGATAGTTATTAACTGAAGAGGCAGTGTGTCAAAGCTGGATGGGGTTCAAAGTTTTACAGAAGGGAAGAAAAAAAAAAACGCAAGGCAGCAAGCAACGGCCGTGTGCTTCTGCTTTCGGCTACGTAAACTTAGTAGCAATCTAACATTTTCTACTTGGAAAAAGATCATAGGAAAATTAATGAAAGATGTGATATGGAAGCTTTGGGGGTAACATTTACTCTACATGCAGGAGACTCAGACTCAGAACCTTTTCCCGTCTCATAAAGTCTCGCCACAATGAGATACAATGTGGGGCACGAAGACAGGCATTTGTCAGCTCAGCTGTGTTGTTTGGGTATGTTTAAAACACCTATTATCAACACACTTTTAATTAAAAAAAGCTATTAAGAAGCCCTTTTACTAAGTGTGAACATCTGTACGTGCAAGCTGTAAATTAGAAGATCACATATGTGTGCCCCAGTCAGAGACTAAATGAATTTGGCAAGTGTTTTCTATTACTGGGATTTTAAACGCAGTCATATCTAAAGGAAATCGCAAATGCTACATTTCACAATTTGCATCGATCTCTTTCTTACTGTGTCTGTTGGTGCTGATTAATAGAAGTTTTCTAATTGGAAATTAGAGTGATTATCATGATCAGATTAGTAAACAGAACCCAGAGCAGCGAACGGCAGATACCCCTTCTGCTTCTTTGTTTTCCTTATTTTTCAAAACTTGCTTCCTACAAACTGAAACCCTGGTGATGCATCTCGCAGTTTCACTTTGCCAGTTGCGTAAACCCTGGAAGGTTTTTAAGCTTTATTGATAATTTATCCTGTCAGGCAGCTCACAAACAGAGGACAGGGCAGCAGCCGTCAGTATTCTTGCCTGGTTAGTTATATGTACATTGGTTAAGTTAATGAAACATCAACAGAGATGCTGTCTGGCTGGTGGCATTTTTTCTTTTTTGGTCATGCATTTAAATACTTGGTTAGTTTAGGTTTTTGCTAAGCCCTAAGACTTCCTTCATAACCCTCTTTATGAGCAAATCTTTATATCGGGTCTTTGATCCCACCATTACCAATGCAAGGCAGTTTGATAGTCGATATGCACATTACGCAAATCCAGCAATCCCGAAGAAAACAAACACCAGCGTCAGGAGTGTCTGTGGGAGGAGCCCAGAGTTTTAAGGGATTACGTGGAGTAGAAGGAAACTGAAAGATTAATGGTAGATCCAGGATGGGAGTTCAGACTGCCTGACTGGCGGAAGAGGACAGCAAAGCCGACACAAAGCTGACGCCCATGCTTTAAAGCATGAAGACATGAGAGCAGGATCATTTCTTTTCCGTATTTGCTACCGGACCCTGGCCTCCAATATCACCGCTTTCGCTCAGTCCTGAAGTGTCTCCTTAATGTACCTGACAAAGTTGACAGCATGCACTGCATTTCAGTATCTCCTCCATGGAAATGTATAGATAACTATATGCTCCTCCAAGGAAATCAAGTCTATACAGCGGATGGTTTATTTATATAATAATTCAGTTTTTTGTTTTTTTTTTAATAAAAAGATAACACATCTCACTCAAGCAAGTTTTAGATTTTCACATTACATTTTAATGGGTTATGCTTTATAGCCAGCATGCGTTTAATTCATTGATACAAAAATTGAATGAGATAGGATGCATGTTGCCAACTTCAGGCGAGTCTTGGCAACCGGGCGTTCGATAGAACCACAGTCATGGTAATAAACCTGTAAACCTGGTTTCAGCAAGGACATGTGATCACCAAATCTCTTCCTACAGCTACTGTCAAGTCTGCAGATTAATTTTTCTCTTTTCTCTTAACCACCTTGGAGGAGAGTTGCTGCAAAGGGGCAAATATGTGCCCCTAGACCTGGGCCATGTGGGAAACGAGGGAAGCAGCATTGAACCTGCCAGCCAGGAACGTGAGCCTCTGAACCGCCACACTCTGACAGTCTACGTTTATGGGTGCTGCAGTCAGACATTAATGATTCCCAACATCAATTCTGAAGACTTTATTATGCATAAGGCCACGGGGGAGAAATGTCAATCAGCTTGAAATATTAGCTGCATGGTCCCAAGTGCCGCTCAGACTCTCCTGCAGACTAATTGTGGGTGTTTCCATGTATGTGTTCCCATGTTCTGAGAGCTGAGTGCCAACCGAAGCTGATTAAATACGGTGGCTGGTGGGGCTTATTAGAACTACTTATGTCTCCGATCCCTCCCTAAAGTGTAGAACCATGTTTGTAACGGATTATAGGAGTATTTATAGACTATTCTTCACCCATTAAGGGGTCATTGATGTACAGTATATAAGGTGATGTATGTAATGAGAATTTGTGGAGTCTTGGTAGAGTCTTTAAATCTAAAACCACTAGCACTATCTGATCAAGAAAGGAAGGAAACCCTTTATACCTTTGGGTGAAGCTGTCATCACCAGGCTGGGAGATGAGTTCTTTCAAAGATCTATGGGTTTCTTTCTTCTTTCCTCTAACATGATTCCAACAAGTAAGCCTTCTCTCTCCTTTGCATCGCCTTACCTAATTAATTCAACTTTGACAAGAACAGAGAGAAGTTGTTACTTAAGGAGAACAGGACTTATTTTGTACCTAATTTGCTCCCAATTACATAATTCTTTATCATAAAAGAAGTGAATAAAATCTGCAGATCTAAATATTATTCAAGTCATAAGAAATTTCCTCTAAATCACAATTATTTCTGTCTCATGATCTCCTGGTTCACTAAAAAGTTTCTAATGTGCCATCATTGCTCCTCATTAATGCTCTCCCTTAGTGGGAAGTTTTGATTAGGAGCAGGCCTGTAGTCTATGAGGAGGTTAAGTCTTTGCATTGAGCTCTGGTGGTCTTTTCTAGTAAGAGAACTGAGTCTTATAATGGCCAAGGATTGATGTTATAATGATTCCAAAGGGCCCTTTTATGATAAATTCTAAATATGTGAAATCCCATTAAACCTCTAGAAGTTCATGGACTAGCTCCATTGAAATGACATATCGTTATATTGGGTATAGTGTGCTTAGTATAAAGTGTGGCATAATAGGAAATTATTGGTCATATTAGCAGAAATGAAGAGCCACTAACCCCCATAAATTCAGAGGCTACAGCCTAGACATTTGAGGTAAAAGCAGTAACAATATTCTATTTATAAGTAATCAGAACTCTAAAATATGATCTCTGAAATTTCACTAACAAAATACTGTAACTAGAAACTTGATTTTAGAAGTTTAACATTAATCATGGAAAATTCTATATTATTTTTAAATTCAAGGACATGTGTTAAGTGTTAAATCTATTAGAAATTAGCACAGTATACCTGGGTCCAAATGTCCTATAAGCTGACCACTTGGCACTACTTTAATTTGGAATTCTTGAGGCAATTGAGAATAGACGTGAAGTTCACCAACTAGCCTTGCAGTTTAAAACTCACTTGGCATTCTCCCAATGTCAAAGGAGTGAGGGTATTGTTTTAATAACATAAAATTGTTTCAAGTAGACATTTAAAAACATTAAAATATCCAAGGCAATACTAAAGTGAATGAAATAACAACTTTTCTTTTACGTACTTTTCATATTAATCTCTAGTTGTTTGATACTGCAAAGTGGGTGGTTTTCAATAACCATTTCCCCACTTTTCCCACTCCCTCTTTCAGTAAATAAAGGTAATGGCTGTACGCTCCACACTGCTGTGCTTGCCCAACTGTTAGATGGGATCCACTGGACATGTGCCTATAATTAGCATATTCCTCCACAAATCACCAAAGCAACTTGAATTTGACTTTTAAAGAAAGTCATGTTCTTAAGAAGCTGTGGAAAACTAAGAGCTATAAACTACCACTGAGAGCCAGTTGTCTGAGGTCAGTAAAAAGCACTTTTGTACTCCTACATTAAAGAGAAAAAGATTGTGAGTGTGTTCTTATTTTGGTAACCTTCACAGAAATTTTGGAAGTGGAGTCTTCAGAATTGCAGGTTTAAATTTATTTTAATTTATTTGAGGTTTCTAGAGTAATTTTTGTTACTGAAAATTGAAATTAAAATAGTCATTATCATCACTGTCATCCTCCTCCTCCTCATTCTCTTCATCATCATCATCATCATCATCATTTTTTTTAGATACCTTATCATGGTTAAATTAGCAATATAGTCAAAAGTATATGTTTATATATTGATTATATATTATATATCATATTTGACACTCACTTACATTGACATTTCATTAATGATCTACAAAAATTCTACCTGTTGTCTTGGTTATGATTCTGTTGTTTGCATCTGTGAGTGTTCTTTGTTCATATATATTTATCCCTTATCAGTTTTGTGTTTTATTGATTAACCATCACTTTCTTCATATCTAAAAAACTGCTGGAAGTGATAGTATAAAAGCAGTAAGTGAATCTTGGAATTCCTGTCAGGATAGCACCCTAACCTTTAGATTATGATTGCACATGTGTTGTGAAACTTCTCCTCGTTGTCCTGTGGAGGCAAGAAGAGGAGAGGAGAGGGTTCAGCAAAGGGTCTGGGTGAGATCCCCATGATATGGTGGAGTCCTCAGACTTTCACCAGTTCGGTGCAAGGTGTGTAACTGCGTTTCCTATATTAACTGTTGATCCATTCAGCAGTACAAGGACAAATCTACCCAATATCTGTTGTGTGTCAGATAGTGTTACTGCTTCAGCTCAAACTTTTGTGACCTCTGCAAGTGCAGCATACGGCTGGTATGGGCGCAGTTGGCGTGTAAGTGACCACACGGCTGAGATACTTTGCTCCTACATATGGGGATTTCTCCAACCTTTGTGGAATAAATAAAGAAACAACAACAACAACAACAACAACAACAAAACCCCGAACCTCAAGTGATGCTCAGAAAGAAAGGTTCATGAGAAAGAAGAAAGTAATTTAAGGGCAGCCTCGACATTATAGATCTGCAAAATGAAGCCATGCAAAGGGCATCTTGCTTTTACCTGCCGCTTCCCCTCGGATTCTGTTTCTATCATGCCCCAGCTGAGGTGGTTTTGCTTGCCGCCCCCCATTCCCTTGTAATTTATGTTGGAAGGAAAAATGTGTGTTTGCAATTTTATGTTTATTTCTGTTTGTTTATTTTTTTTTTTGGGGCTTGTGTGTGTGTGTGTGTGTGTGTGTGTGTGTGTGTGTGTGTGTGTGTGTGTGTGTGTGTGTGTGTGTTGGGGGGGGGGTGAGGTTCAGGAAGGGTTTCTCTGTGTAGCCCTGGCTGTTGTGAAACTTCTTTGCAGATCAAGGTGGCCTTGAAGTCAGAGATCTGCCTGCCTCTGCCTCCTGAGTGCTGGGATTAGAGGTGTGTGCCACCCTGCCCCGCTGTTTGTTTGTGTATTTTGAAGACTTTTTGCTGTCCTTTATTAAGTGGGCCTGCATCTTCACTATTTTGTGTTGAAACGTAACACGGAGCCGGAAACACCCATTTAGTGACTAGATATTAAAGTGCTTGGAAATCAGTGGGAACCCACTTTGGTTGAAACACAAGCTTCATGGAAGACAATTATGCTAGAGAAAAACAACCCTGATCGATGGCATTTGGTGTGTTTAATGTATGCATATGCATGACGTGCATGCGTGCGTGTGTGCATGTGTATAGGGGGTGTGCATGGCACATTATCATATATGCCCAGGCAAGAGTATGTATTGAAGTCATGGTGTGAGTTGTGAGAAAAGACTGGGAGAGTAATATATACCTTTCAGAGACCTATCATGTCTCAGTTAGGAAAGTGACTTGGCTTTACTGTACTAGACAAGTAGAAGGGAAACACCAAAACCTAGTAAAAACCATTGCCGTAATGAGGGCATGAGGGTCCAGACACCTGTTTTGAAGTGGTAGAAGTTAGATTCGAAAGAAGGAATTGATCCAAGACAAACTGCAATGGGACTAATAAGCAATTGATTATGCAAGAGAGCAAGAAGTAATTAGAGCTGGTTTTGTATGTTCTTGGGAGATAATGTTCAGAGAGGAAAGCAGTTTCAACAAGACAGAATCTGGTGTCTGCAGTTATCTCAGTGGTGTAAAGCCACCCAGTGAAAGATGAGGCCGACACAAGTTCTTGCTTTGCTTAGTGGGACGTTAGATAATTTTATTGCTTCTTTTGAATTTACATCATTTACAAAAAGAGCATCCCGAAGGGAAAACAGCATGCTCGAGTAAGGTGGACTTGAAAGAGCGTGGCCACGTTTCCTAGTCCTAGCTGAGCAATACAGCTCAATTATGTGCTTATATTTAAGAGCATGGAGTCGAGTTTACAGAATTTTGCAAGGCTAGCTGGATACCTCAGGGCAGATTAGCACCTAAGGGTAGCATGAGAGGCTACCTCCCTGGAAACCTGATGCTTTCTTTGCCTCTCGGTAGATTTCCCCTGCAAATCGGAATGTCCCAGTCATCTGTACCTCTGCTTCATGTTCATACCAAGCATATTCCTCCCCTGCTTCTCGGCTTGACCTTTGTTCTACCCTTTCCACTTGGTGTTAAGGTATCACCCTTCAAGCTGCAAGAGTGTTATACCCGAAAGAATGTTGAGGCCCAAGAGCACTCATAACATTGTCATATGCCTTGCCACTCTTGTCAAGCAACTGGTGATACAGCTGGTCTTGGAGCCCTCAGAGATGAGTTGAGGGACTCTTTCCTTAATCTGGAAAGCAGCAGTAACTTCTCCACTCTAAAGCATTGCTGTAAGGCAGTGCCTGAACTTTAATCTTTATTTCCAGCTGTCTTTTCCCAGATAGCATTACCATAAAGGTTCATTTCAAGACTCTTCCGATCAAGCCTACCATGTGTGTACAGTAAAATTAAGAAAACATATCTATATGTATAAAATCTTATTTTTTTAAGTTTTAGTCATCACTGCAGATAAAATCATATGAATATTAATGTTCATGATTTATTAAACAAAGAGTAGATTATCTGTCAGGGAAATAGATGAAACTGTAAGTTGTTTCTTCACAGATTGTCCATGAATGCATAGTGCTTAGAAGAAACAAGTTAACCGCTGTCTGTGTTGTTTTCTACAGTTATCAATGTAACTCTTGAAACGCCTGGCATATGTACAAGGATTTGTTCACTTTTCTGAGCTTTTAATGAGAGAAGGTGCAGCTTGCTAAAAGTTAACATTTGGGTTATTACGTATTTATTTTCATACCATTTTACTAATAGGCTAAACACAGTCTGTTAGTCTCTAGTCTCTAATAGGACATATTGTAAACTTCATACAATTAAATAAGCTCTGAATAGTGATCATTGAAATCAGTTTGGGGTATATTTGTATGTGGTGTGCTCATGTGTGTGCTCATGTGTGAGTGTGTGTTTGTGCGTACCAGACATTTTGAAATAAGTGTTTTATGTCATTGGATTGCATAGGTGGTAACTGCCTTATTGAGTGGTAATCACAGTTTCTGAAAGAAATTATGTGAAAATTATGTCTACAGATTTTATCCAGTGTGTTTTGAAAATCATAATTTAACTGGATTTAGAGAGTGAGCATTACTTATGTGGTAGAGGCTTTTCTGCACTCCTAAAGACCCGTCCTAGGGACGAGTAACCTTGAGGATAGTAAGAGCTTAGCCTGAATACTCAGGGAGTTGCCCATTATTGGACACTCTTCAGTGTGCACTGTAGATGAGTGCCTTTGTGAGAATCACCCAACATTAGTCCTCACTCTTAACCTGCTCCTTCTGGGCCCCACGACTGTGCATGCAGCTCCATGACTGGGGCTGTCTTAGCTCCTTTAGCTCCTCTTATTCACAGAAGCCGTGTATCATGTCTTCCATGGTAAAAGCACACACACACACACACACACACACACACACACACACACACACAAAACCCACCTGCTGCTTTAAGTAAACTTCTACACTTTTGTCAGATTTTAACATACAAGATTAAAAATTTCATTTGTGGAACATTTAATATTTTCTGTGCCCTAGTAACAACAACAAAAACAACAACAAAAATTAGAAACTTTCTATAGGCTTTGCTTGTTAGGATAAAAGCTCCTTATAGTCTTCCCTTCTAACCTTTTGAACCATCTCTACTCTTTTGCCTCTATGGTTACTCAGGTCTCTTACACCCTTTTGGTGGGGTGGAGTAGAATCCTGGCCAGCAACATCAGCATTTTGTGAAAACTTGATAGACTTGCAGTCTTGGTTGCAGTGAATAAGGGAGTCTAGGGGAACTGGCCCCATTCTCCGTGGTCTAACAGGCTCTTTGGGTGGTTCTGGTACACACCGTGACTGAGAACCTCTGCCTTGACTCCACCTACCCGTATTACTCACCTGCTAGCATCCTAATTCACTTAGAGGACTCTGCCTTGTTCTTTCTCCTCGTTATCTCAGAACATCGATCAAGTCCCTAACAGCATTTACAGCTCCGGCATTTGTCTATCTTTGAAGATGGAGGCTACAACATAAATTACTTTTCATCTACATAGAGCACCTTCTCCGCGGTCTGTTAATAAATGCTGATGAGCATGTGAATGTATGCATGGATGAAGGACAGCATTTTAGGAGGAGTCGGGATCAATAAGGTCAGCTGCTGTAGAGAGATCACGGAGAATAATGAATGAAAAATCTATTGGATTTCACAGTACGGCAGGTGTTGGTGACCTTTGAAATGCTTGCTTCAGCAGAGTGATGGGCAGGAAGCCCAGATTGCTGGAAGTTAGGGGCGTCCAACATGATAAGGACTTACACGTTTCCTGTTGACTGTTTATCTGAACATTTAGAAACAGAATTTTTCTGGGTGAAGTTACTGAATGGCCTTTTTTGGTTGGTAACCTAATTCCATTGAGTTATTAATTCCTGCGATCTTAGGGGATATGGTCACTGTTACATGATGTATTTCTAATTTTAAAATTCAATAAAATGTTATGAACCCTAAAATGATATAGGACATTCAGTAAGTGCTTAAACAGCCATTTCCCTGCTTGTCCATCCTATGATTATTTTTCTTTACTTACGCTGTTGCAGACGTCACTCTGTGTGTTATAAAAGGTGAACTTCTTTAGAACATATCTCATCCCAGTCATGAAGGAAATTAGGAATTTTATTTGGACTGAGGGGCTATACCTTTAGTTGAACCAGGCGGTAAATTCGAAATTACATGGTATCTACCTAGAGATGTTCCCCAAAATGTAGTTGAATCAGTAACAGGGTCTTTAAACAGTAATTGAGATATGGACGAGAAACAGAATTTCTGAACTTAATTTTTAGTTTCTATTTGAGAGGGGGGGGGATAATTGATTGATTGATTGATTATTGGACTCATATAGCCAAAAATTTTAAAGATGATACATTCTTGGTCTCAAGAAAATCACTAATATCAGCATATGGTATTACTCTTTTACAGAGTATAATATTGTCCAACTCATTCAACTCATATGATTCCCATTTATTAGCACTTTTGCCAGTTATGAATTAAGAGAAAAAGAGAATTCCCACTATTTGTAACTAAAATATGGAATCTGATCTTACAGTCCATCAGTCTACTGTTGTGACCAGGGAATAGGACACACACTCACTTGTCCTCAATGGCCTCACTCATGCCTCTAACCACCCAGGAGTTAGGCCCGAGTCTTCCACAGTTTGGGAGATCGTGGAATTCAGCAGAGCCCAGCTCTGGGTCACACATTTTATTTCACTTAAAAGACAAACTTCTTAACTTTTATGTCTGTAAATGTTATCAAAATTTGTTGACTTAGCTGTGCGTGGTGTCATACGGCTTTTACACCAGAACTCAGGAGGCAGAGGCAGGCCGACCTCAGAGCTAGTGACCAGCGTGGTCTAACACAGAAGGTTCTAAGGCAGTGAGGGTGACCTAAATGCTGTCTCTGAACAAACTCCTTGGTGACTCTGTACAAACTGGGACTGTAAAACAGACTTCCTCGGTATAGCGTAGAGCCTTAACACAGAATGATTGTCCGCAGTGCTGTGTTCAGGCTGAAATCATGGCTGACATCCTCAAGCCACGCTGTTTACTTTCCACATCCTCATCTATGTCTCATCTCCGAGACTCTTGAGAGCCTTTTCTTGGTGGCCTACTTGGGCTTGTCATTACTACTACTGACTTACTAGCCAAACATCTTCTGCACTAGGGTCTGAAGCTGGCCCTATGCTGCCTGTCTGTGGAAATAAAGTTTTAGTGGGACACACACCACACACCCACATACACACACACGCATACACACACACACACACACACACACACACACACACCAGCCTTCCTTCAATACTCTAATGCAAAAACAACTAATTGTTAAAGAAAAGTTGCAGCTTATAAAGTAGTTACTAAATGTCAGGCCTTTGTAGAATAAGCTGTTGAACTCTGTTGTACATATTGGCTTGTCACACTATTCCTACTTGTTTACATCAGACACATTTATAGAGAATGACCATAAACCATTGAGGTAGTTAAGTAAGTAAACGTGCTTGCCCCCAGTCCTGATGATAAACTTAGTCCAATCTCCAGGGCCCTCGTGGTAGAAGAAAATTCCTATTAGCCATATTCTGACCACTACCTGAGATGTACATGCTCACAAAAAAAAAATTAAATGTAAAAAAATTAAATAAACATCAGGAAATAACTTTATATCTCCTAAGATATTTAGAGAGAAATATTTTGTCTTATATATTTTACTCATGTTTTTACCATTCTGTAAAAATTCCTGCCCCCTCCTACCCTTTTCCCATTCAGTCCCTTTCTCTTTGAAATTGCCAGCCTCTTTAGCCTCCAAAGCTAGGATAACACTTTTCCCTCAGCCACCGAGCACATCTGAACCTAAGTCTGCATTCACTTTGCAAAGATGCTCGGTGCCAAACCCATGCATAAGATCCGGGATTTGGTGTTATACTCTTTCTCTGTGATCCTTTCAGCTACTCATCTGCTGTGGTCAGAGCGCAAACAGGCTTGCTTGGTGGGGGTTTGGGAGGGCTGATGAAGGGAAGTGGAGGAGGAGCTGGTTTCCCCTTTCTTCGTGGCTCATGCTGGGCTCCAAGTGCATCAGCTGCTCATCACCAGGCCGCATAGTCAAGCTGAACTTGAAGCACAAGATAGCAACGCTCCTGCCGTCTGCAGCCTAAATGCCCTGCGGAGTGAGAGGAGACTTCAATCTGCAAGCTTGTGAATCCCTTATCTTTCCCAAACGTTAAATTAATTTTTAAAGCTATTTATTCAAAGTTGACTTAACCACCAGAATAGGAGAGATCAGACAAATCAGCTGCAAGAAATGAAGTATGGGGAAACCCGAACTCTTTGACAAAGTATTCCTGGGAGTAAATGTGTTGAATGAAGCCAGCGGGTAAATGATAAGGGCCTTCACACTGTGGATGTAAGAAAGCAATTTATCAAGAGTACATGAACTCTCTGGTGGCTTCAAGTCAGGAGGAAATGAGAGCGGAGGAGGAGGAGCCCTAAAAAATACATTAGAAATACTTAAAAAAAAAAAAACCCTCTGTGTGCATGCTCTTTTGAATCTCTCCATTATTATGCGTAAGTGTTGGTATGTTTAAATTGGGGTTGTTCAGCTTTCGTTTGGGCTGTTGGCAATACCACTGTGGGGTAAAGTGTTAGGGAGAAAGCATTTGATGCAGGCTCCTCAGTAGCTTAGAGTCCGCAGGAACCTTGAGTATTCTCAGATGTAGCCATGACTTAAGGCAGAACATTGTCTGAACCTATTTGTCTCACTCAGGAGGCTAGATGACTATCTCTCTGGCTTACAGTGTTTGCACTCTTACTCTCTAGGGCACATGGGTATAATTCCGACAGTTCATTGCAACACCTTCCGTGTCCTTTTGAGAAGTTCTGGGTGCCTTTCAGGAGCCATCTCTTGAATTTTGCTGAATCCCCTGAGCCCTGTGACTGAGACTTGCATCACCTTCATCGACATGGAGAGTCTGGAGCCACAGACTCTGTTCTCAGCAGTGGGCTTCCCAGTAATTCAGATATGGATGGGAAATAAACCTTATGATCTTATCTTAAGGCTTTTAACGTTAGAGGGGAGATGAATTTTGTAGGATTGAGGAGAAGACAGTTACTGAAATGTGAACAGTATTTACTCTAAAAATGGCCATCCTCAGCTTTCTCCACGAGATAATTCCATTAGCTAAAATCACAGATACTCCCAGTTGTAGTCATTTGTTTTTAGTTTCATCTGACACCCTTGGAAGAACACTTAACAGAAGTAACCGAGTAACTTCCAGGCATCAAGCTAGTGAAGACAAAATGATCCCATAGGCAAACATGAGAGAACTTTGGAGAACAAAAGTTTCAGAAAAATCTCCCTTAGGTAATTCAAGTTGTAATTTTTAGCAGTTCACACAACCGTCAACTTTCCTCATTCTTTCTGAGTAAGGTTTTGTTGTGGTTGTGACTGTGGTTGATTTTGTTGATGACTTTTCTGTGTAGCCCAAGCTGGGCTCGAATTCTCCTCTTTATCAGTCCCCCCAGTACCAAGATTACAAGGACACAGTCTTCACCTCGCCAGGTTTGAATGAGGCCTTTTACCCTATAACTTAAAAGATGGTCTTCTGCAAATGAATTAGTCATGTTTTTAGAAAAAGCCACAATCACTAAGAAAAAAACCCTTAGTGCTTTTCTTTCTGTAAGTCAAATGTTTTATCTGACATTGTCTGTGATTTATAAGTACTAAATCATAGGGTGCCAAGCAGGAAGTCAGGGCTCTTGCTTCAAAATCTACGGTCATGAGCTGTATGTCAGAATGGAGCCTGGAGAGCATCCAGCAATGTTTCTAACTTTTTTTTGTCCTTTCTGTCTTTTTATCCCACTCCATCCCCGGGACATTGGTGTGATGACCACAGCCTTGGATAAACTCAGCACACAGCACCTATACCACCCCACTCAAGTGGAGATTGTGCAGTCCAACGTAGTGTTTGACATCAGCAGCTTGATGCTCTACGGGACGCAGGCAGTGCCTGTGCGGCTAAAGATACTGCTAGACCGGCTCTTCAGTGTCCTGAAGCAAGAGGAGGTGCTGCACATTCTCCACGGCCTGGGCTGGACCCTGCGGGACTATGTCCGAGGATACATCCTTCAGGTAGGAAGGGATCTGAGTACTGTGTCTGGCTCAACTCTCGATGGGTTGAGTGAGAATGGTGGCTACATCTGTTTTGGTTCTTCCTCTCACACAACCAGAGAGGTGTCTTCTTCCTCTCCTTGGGTCAGGGAGTAGGAACAGGGAGAGTTCCCTCTGTAGGCTCCTGTCAGGCCTTAGTAGAGTGTAGTTGAATGGAAAAGTAGCCTGTTGACTAGTGTTGCTTTATATGTACCTTTGAATGCAACTCTTCCCTCCAGAGTGAGCTTATTTCCCAGGGTAAGCCTTGAGTTGAGTGGTGAACTTTGAGAATCTGACATTACTCTCCAGCTGGGTTCATGAAGGTATTTCTCATGCCCAGGAAGCAAGGTCCCTTTGAATGTTGTGAACCCTTGAACTTTATTGTATCTTCACCCAGATCCAGGAAAGAATGGTAACCTGCATAAACTCACTGTCTGCATATTTTGCCAACTCTCATGTTGTAGGTTCAGAGCTCTTGGTACTCTGGAAAATGTACACGTGGATGGATGTAGGTTTGACCACCCTATATCCTGGAGCACCTCCCTTGTATCAGTGTCACTGGTAATGTGGTAGGGCTTCTGGATTTATTTGGGAAATGTATAGCCTCTGCCCTATCATCAACACCCCATCTCTCACTACCTTTTTAGTGCTGTGCCATGGGTCATTTTGTTTCTGATATTTATTAATATCTATCTGCCTTCCTTAATCGTTGAAGGGTAACTGTTGAGATCACCATGTTGAGAGACCCCTGGATCCAAAATCTGGATGATGCAAGACTAACTTATATTGAAGGAAATGTCAGTTGGGAAAGGTAGAATCTTAAGTTTTCTTTTTTGAAGGTTCCTATGGAGATATTTTTAGAACTGATCTCTTTGAAAGAAAAATGTTTATGGCTGTGCCTGCCCTGTAGAGTACCTTAGATATAACTGATATTTATGATCTGAGCCACCCCCTATAAAATGTAAGTCCTCAACTCCCGAA
The DNA here is from genome assembly GCF_011064425.1 of Rattus rattus. Lineage (NCBI taxonomy): Eukaryota > Metazoa > Chordata > Mammalia > Rodentia > Muridae > Rattus > Rattus rattus. The sequence goes on from NC_046154.1 coordinate 69,525,911, forward strand.
TACACAGATTATACAGAGACTCTGTTGAGTGGAGATGCTCCAGTCTCTCCATGTTTTGATCTGGGATGAGAACATACAAATTCATGTGATTCTTTTACATGGTTCTTCTACACATCAGCAACAGAACGGGCATAAAAATAAAGGTAGAAAAACGGCCTGTCTCTTCCATGATAGAACAGTGTCTTAGTTTACTAAGAGCTTCTGCTTGCGAAACACAGAAGCATTGGCCCTCAGAATGTGAACTGAGTGTGACAATAATTATATATGCTATTTTAGTTCATGTTACTTTCTTTTTTGTTGCTATGGGAAGACTCCATGACCAAGAAGACTTTAACTTGGCTTATAATTCCTGAGGGTGAATCTCTTTAAAGGTAGAGACAGCGGGTAACACACATGGCAGAAGGAACAGAAAGCTGAATGGTCACATCTTAGCCACAAACACAAAACAGAGAGAGCATAACCAGAAAAGCAAGGGTCTTTAAACTCTTGAAGCTTACCTCAGTGACATGGCTTCTCCAGCAAGGCCACACTTCATAGACTTCCCTAAACAGTACCTCCACCTGGACATCCCGTGTTTCAATGTGTGAGCCTGTAGGAGACAGTCTCATTCAGGGTCCCACAGTTTGAAGAAGTATGTTAGCTTTTCGCTCTCACACTCCACATAAGACTATTTCAGCAAGGTACTGACCTTGCTAGGTGGATAAGTCATAAGAGCCAGGGAATGTGAAGGGATGGGTGACCCAGGATGAACTAGGACAAAGAAAATGTGGGACCCTTTTCACCATCTCTGCTTACAGTGGCTCTGAGACCCTTGGAGTACCAGATCTCTCGTGAGTGAGTGTTTGCCACGTGATCATTAACATTTTTTGGTGGGGGGGATTTTTTCCTTACAAGAAACAAACAAACAAACAAAAAAATCTCTTACACGTCTCCCTAGCATCGTTAGCTTAGCCGTTTTCCTTTATTCAAAACCTATCAAATAACATCTTCACAGGCCACTGTGAGGCTTGCTGCTGCCATCAATACTGTGTTTCAACACTGTGGCTAGGGGTTGTTTTTGTTGCTGGTTTTTTTTTTTTTTTTTTTTTTGCCTCAGACAGTGGTAACATATGTATTCTGTCTTTCTATTCTAACAAGTAGATATGTGCATGGCTAAACTGGTTTGCCATCATATCAACTCTACAGTAATTCCTGTCACATTTTGATGTCAATTAATAGACAACCTTATAGCGCTGCTGTTTTCTACTGCTACGATTTCACCAGAAGTTTCGTAAAATTATAAAATAATTACTTAGGTAATAATTTTCCCAAAATTTTATTATGGCTCTACAGGATAGAAAATATTCTTCTTTCAAATATATTGTAGAATTCATTTTGCATCAGATATAGTTGCAAGAGAGGTATCAAAGCAGAAGACAGCAGAAAGCCTCAAAACAATACATAGAAATCCTCTTATTAGGAAAGGAAATGATACATAAAATGCTAAGTATACTGCTATTTTAATATAATTATAATTAATTTTCATTAATATAAATGTTGAGAAGTCTCAAATTTTAATGTGTCATTTCTTAAGAGTCTAGAATTGATATTTTCAGAAAAAATATAGATTTTTGCATATTAGAGGAACTCTCAGCTTAGTTTCTGTCTTCTTTTATTGATAGAATTGATGTAATATTGATTTTCTTTAAATGGCACTTTCTGTCGTTTAACATTTATCATATACTTGTTCGGTGTAAAACAGTTCTAGGGTTAGAATAGGAGCAAAAAGGTTGCAGGGCACAAAAACCTTAAAGAATACTTTCTGAGAAAAATACTCATTTTGTAAAAGATGAAAGGAGTTGTGCTGTAAAAACAGCCCCTTTCTTTTAAAGGTGGTTCCTGATTACTGGCCAGTACTTGAGAATTATGTGTGGTAATGATAAGGTATGCACAAATGACTTTGAATATAATTACATGTAACTTATTTTTTGTACAGGTAGACTATAAAATGTTCATCTGAGAGCTGGAGAACCCTGTAATGCACCATTAGTGTACAAGTCATTTTATCTGGCTAAAACTCAATTGTCTTGTAGCCCTCAAGGCATCAATTTTAGCACCATTGCTCTCAACAACAGTATATTGAATATTATGTCAGTTAAAGGAGAGTAATTATCAAGGCAAGTTAGGGTGGCTCTTAGTCTTACCACATATTGACTTGGTTAGCAGTTGGCTATAGATTGTGTTACTGGGCAAATAAAGATATACGGTAAGTTGAACTGGTCACGCCAGGATATTAATCTAAGTCTCTGTGGACCCAAACCTAATTTTTTTATGTATACCTGAGTACTTCTATCTTTAGCAAGAGTTTTGAAAGTGGAAGAGACTATTTCATCCATTTTTTTTTAACTGGGAGCATATGGTTGCAGGGGAAGAGCAGGTCATCTAAAATTCGATGAAAGCTGTCATTTGTATATGACGTGCAGAGAAAGGGGGACATAACAGGAAAGCCACAGAGGCATTGAGGTATCTGTTAAAGCTTGGGGTATCTGTTAAAGAGCCTTTCACTTAGGTGGTACCTATAAGCCAGCCATTCAAGTGTAAACTGAATAGCATAAATTGGACCACAACCACATAAGAAGGTGGGCCACTTCTTAGAGGTGAAAATCTCAGTGACCTCCCATGTAGTTGCAAAAGCCTTCATTCAGAAAGGAGAGCTGGAACACATTCCAGAAAAGTAAGATGGGAATATTCATTTAGTTTTTTTTTTTTTTTTTTTTTTTTTTTTAATTCTTTTTTCGGAGCTGGGGACCGAACCCAGGGCCTTCGGCTTCCTAGGTAAGCGCTCTACCACTGAGCTAAATCCCCAGCCCCGGAATATTCATTTAAATGTTAAAATATAAGTTCGAAGGAGCCTATAATTTCTGCAATCACAGAATAACAATGGTTGTTAATGCAGGTCATCCTCTGCAGACACTTTTATTCACAATCAATAAAAACGGTGGCCTGCACTCTTGTCCGAGCCTCATTTCCTTTCTGTCTCTGACTTACCATAGTTGAATTTAGTCATTTAAAAATTAAAATGTTCACAAAGCCTCCCTTTAACTTGAACATGTAGCTAACGTGTCCGGATGCATGTTCCATCCTGTCTTTGGAGAACTCCCCACTTGTAAGCGAGTCCTTCCAGAATTCTAAGAACCAGTTCAGTCTTTCTGAATAATTAGCAGAGTATCAGCAGCCAGTGAGCAGAGGCTCGGTGACACACATCGTAAGTCACCTGGGCCACATGGTTCTAGCATTTCTCAGACTACCATCCGTCTGAGAGGTCTAGCTTTCGGTTCCAGAGGAACCACCCTGGATCCCTCCCTGAGCACTTCCTGGTTCACGGTAGCACAGTAAAACCTCTGAGGGCTTTTGGAAGAAGTAAACTTGAAAACAT